>NC_141691.1:1283348994-1283391494 GCF_964263255.1 Lissotriton vulgaris | reverse complement strand
AAAATAATCCGAATACTGTTTTACGTGTTTTAGGCAACGCAAATAAATGTTGCATACCCTCCTCCTACAGCAACATTATGACGCATCAAGCAGGACATCAGAGACACAGTAGCCTTTTTTTTAAACCTTATACTGTTTTATGTGTATTAGGTAATGCAATAAAATGTCTGCATATATTTATTATACAACATTATGGCGCACTGCGCAGAACATCAGAAAAAAGTAGCCTTATTTGCAACAGATTGAAAACAACGAAACATGGGGACAAAACACAACAGAGGCATCCTTTGCATAGATAAAAAGAAATGTGGCGTAATGACTAGAGCTGCTAAGCGGTAATTTTGGGGTTGAGGTTTGGGTCATGGTGTTGGCTTACTATGTTGCCATTGATGGGCTAATTGATATGTATAATAGGTAACAGCTGAAGGTATTTAAATATACTGACAGACGCAAAATTCCCCTCAAATGTATTCAGAAAAACAAAGGTTCAAAATATACTTAATGCCTCCGTGACTGCATAGAATGCATGCTGCAGTGACAGGCAAGTGTTGGTGATTCAGCGGAGGGGATGCAGACCTCTTATGTTCACGACCTGCACCAGAATTAGCTAAATTCTGGAATACTGTGGTTAATTTGATCCTGGAAATCACGGGTAAACCCAAGATCTACAGCCCAGAACTTTGCCTATTGGGATTAATGACTAAGTCGAATAAAATCAAAATTGGAAAATAGATGAGCAGACATTGCACGGATTCACACAAAAGGACAAATGCCTTGCTGATTGACGACAACACCACAGACTAAAATTAGGACACAGTAATTGTTAAAATAAGCTTAGACCATGAATAACTACACAAGGCTGTGGCCCATGATGGTTTTGGCTCACCCTCTGGCCGCTTAGTTGGCACAGAGCAATCAGGCTTAGCTACAAATGCAATGCATAAAGCATTTGTGCAACACACACACACACCAACGCAATGAATACACCACAAAAAGACAAATATTTATCTCAGAAAAATAAGACCAAAACGACAAAAATCCAACAAGTAGAAGTCGAGATATGAATTTTTAAGAATAAACCAAAAATTGTGCTTAGAAGTCACTAATAGTCAAAAGGTTACTTGAGGTCGTGAGGGACCAGTGCAAATCCAAAGTTCAGCCCGACTGAGATTGACTGCAGGCCGGCTACAGGACCCAGTCTACTGCATTGCCATCAAGCCGGACAGCCGATGTGTTGCATCGAAGGGCAATTCTCCAAAATTTCCCACGCATTTGATTCAATTCATATGTATTTTATTGAAGCAGCTGCAGAACCCTTTTTTGAGGCTCAGAGCTTGGAGGTGGGCACATCAGGCAAGGGTAAGACTAACAGAAGGCAGAGTCAAGCAGCACCAGAAGAATTGTAGAAAGGCTTTTGTGTCCCTGAAATTTCAGAAAACAGGAGGTAAGCCCTTGGAGATCACTTGGAGGGAAGGCAGAGTCATTCCAGCAGAGTCAGGGAGCATCAGGCAGCAGAGCAACAAGCAGAAAAGCAGTCCTTCCATAAAAACAGTCCAGATGAGTCCTTTAAGCAGCACAGCAGTCCTCCTGATAGAGGTTCAGTTCAAGATCCAGAAATGTCTGATTTTAGGGTCAAAGAGCCAGTATCTATGCCCAAAAGTCTCTTTGATGTAGTGGGTGACTTCAAAAGATCTCTCTGAAGTGCACAAGTATCCCTTTCACGCAGTCCTGTCTAGCAGGTTAATCCTGGGGGGGTAGGTCAGTGAATTGTGTGTGGACAGTACACTAATAATTTTTTTTAAAAATCTTTTTATTAGCAGAATAAGTAAGAGCAGTTATAATAGGCTTGACATAAGTATAGGTTTCACATTACGCAGTTCTTACATATTAGCCTTGTCTGTTCAGTGATTAATCATTTCCATTTTTATATGATCCAAAACATTCCCATCAAAACACACCCCGCCCTCTCCCTACCTCCCCTGGCACTTACATTTATTCACAATAGTGATTTGTGCTACTTGGCCCACTCTAGTATAATCAGTTCACTGTTGTTATCCTGTCACAACCTTACAGAAGACTATATACAGTTCTATGCGTATATTGAGACCGTTCTGTGCACCTAGAACTACTCACAACATCTATTGTATGGGCTGGCCATAATCAGAGAGGGAGCTCCATACCTCTCACGCAACCTCACTCCCTAGCTATTGGTAGTGGAATCGTCAGACGCAGCGGCGTCACCTGCCTCAAAGGACCCCAGTAGAGTATTCCAATCTAAGGATATTAGGGTCTTCCTGAGTCCCCTACGCTCTTCGCGCTGCAATGTCGTGCCCTCAGCCTTCCCCCAGCGTACCACCTCTGGATCTGGTGGTGTAGTCGACTTCCATTTCATTGTTATGGTGCGTTTAGCAAGTAGCAAGGCTAGATCAGTGAAACGTGTAGCTACGCTTTTCTTTCGTTCTACAGGGCCCAGCGACAGTATGGTATACTCCAATGCAGCGTATGGTTTGGAGGGAGCCAGCCAGGCCAAGGCATCATGAACTGTCTTCCAATAGTATCCCAGTTTCGGGCAATCCCATAACATATGTAGTACCTGCGCATCGTCCGCGCCGCACCGGGGGCATGTGTCAGCCGTGCTGGGCAACATTGCGTGCAGGCGGTGGGGTGTTAGGTATGCCCTATGCCGGATCATAAGCTGTATGAATTTGAATTTCAGGTTCCTCGACACCATCCTCGGGAACTTGAGAATTCGCTCCCACTCCTTGTCCCTGACCGGTCTCCCTAGATCTCCTTCCCATTTGTCTCGTAATGGCTGCAACGAGACTGCCCTTCCCTCACGTATACCATTCGTTATCGATTTCGTCAGGTGACTGCCCGATCCCATTAGGTATTGCATTGTTAGTAGCGGGTTCGTGAGTGGCTCTTCTCCGTTTGGCGCCCATGTCTGTGCTATATAACGACGCACCCGGGCATGTAAGAGAAACAGTCCTCCCGAGGTGTGATGTGCGTTCCGAAAGTCCTCGAATGTCATAACCCGGCCATCTGCAAACAAATCCCCAATCTGTGACACTCCCGCATCATGCCATGCAGTGAGCATTTGATTCGTTAGTGGTCTCGGTCCCACAGGGATTCCTAATAGTGGTATTGTGGGGGCATAGGATGACGTAGGGGACGTGTATTTCACCGCCTTCCTCCAGTAGGTAATCGCGAGTCTAAGCAAGGGGGGCGTTGACCTCGGAACTTCCGCCCTTGGTAGTAACAGGGTGTGGATCTTCCCCCTATTCCAGTCTGCCTCTGACATGTCTATTTCGTGCAAGTTGCGCCCCTCCAGCCAGTAGGCCAGCCATTGTAGCTGACAGGCATAGTTGTATGCTTGTAAATCTGGGACCCCCATACCGCCCGCCGCGGTGGGGAGCTGTAGTTTTGTTAGGCTAATGTGTCATCTCCCCGATCCCCATACCAGCTCCGTTAGTAAGGTATTTAGTGTCTTAAACATGGAAGCAGGGACCATGAACGGCAGGCTCGCGAAGTAGTAAAGAAGGCGGGGCAGTACTACCATCTTAGAGATGGTCATCCTGCCCGCTACCGATAGTGGCAACGCTGTCCAGTATTGTACCTGCAATTTCAGCGCTGCGGATGCCCTACCCAGATTGCCATCAAGCATATCCCTTGCTCCTCTGTATACCTGTATCCCCAGGTAGCGGAAGGTTGTCTCCGCCACCTGGAAAGTGTGCGGTGCGAAGGGCATCATGAACTGTCTTCCAATAGTATCTCAGTTTCGGGCAATCCCATAACATATGTAGTAGCTGCGCATTGTCCGCGCCGCACCGGGGGCATGTGTCAGCCGTGCTGGGGAACATTGCGTGCAGGGGGTGGGGTGTTAGGTAAGCCCTATGCAGGATCATAAGCTGCATGAATTTGAATTTCGGGTTCCTCGACACCTTCCTCGGGAACTTGAGAATTCGCTCCCACTCCTTGTCCCTGACCGGTCTCCCTAGATCTCCTTCCCATTTGTCTCGTAATGGCTGCAACGAGACTGCCCTTCCCTCACGTATACCATTCGTTATCGATTTCGTCAGGTGACTGCCCGATCCCATTAGGTATTGCATTGTTAGTAGCGGGTTCGTGAGTGGCTCTTCTCCGTTTGGCGCCCATGTCTGTGCTATATAACGACGCACCCCGGCATGTAAGAGAAACAGTCCTCCCGAGGTGTGATGTGCGTTCCGAAACTCCTCGAATGTCATAACCCGGCCATCTGCAAACAAATCCCCAATCTGTGACACTCCCGCATCGTGCCATGCAGTGAGCATTTGATTCGATAGTGGTCTCGGTCCCACAGGGATTCTTAATAGTGGTATCGTGGGGGCATAGGAGGACGTAGGGGACGTGTATTTCACCGCCTTCCTCCAGTAGTTAATCGCAAGTCTAAGCAAGGGGGGCGTTGACCTCGGAACTTCCGCCCTTGGTAGTAACAGGGTGTGGATCTTCCCCTATTCCAGTCTGCCTCTGACATGTCTATTTCGTGCAAGTTGCGCCCCGCCAGCCAGTAGGCCAGCCATTGTAGCTGACAGGCATAGTTGTATGCTTGTAAATCCGGGACCCCCATACCGCCCGCCGCGGTGGGGAGCTGTAGTTTGGTTAGGCTAATGCGTCATCTCCCCGATCCCCATACCAGCTCCGTTAGTAAGGTATTTAGTGTCTTAAACATGGAAGCAGGGACCATGAACGGCAGGCTCGTGAAGTAGTAAAGAAGGCGGGGCAGTACTACCATCTTAGAGATGGTCACCCTGCCCGCTACCGATAGTGGCAAAGCGGTCCAGATTTGTACCTGCGATTTCAGCGCTTCGGATGCCCTACCCAGATTGCCATCAAGCACATCCCTTGCTCCTCTATATACCTGTATCCCCAGGTAGCGGAAGGTTGTCTCCGCCACCTGGAAAGTGTGCGGTGCGAAGGGCAGTTGGGTGGTCGCCCCTGAGGCGGAGAAGCAGAACCCGTAGGACTTAGGCTCGCTAATGGTAAGTCCCGATAGCGTTCAGAAGTTTTCGAAGATTTCAGGGACAGGGTCCAATTCCCCCCTCAAATCTCGTAAGTATAGTATGATATCGTCTGCATATGCCGATACCACATGAATTGCCCCATCTCTACGTATGCCCCTGTGGTGCGCCGATCTACGGAGTTTGCAGAGCAATGGCTCTAGTGCCAATATAAATAATAGCGGGGACAGCGGGCATCCCTGTCTTGTTCCCTTCGCTATGTCCAGTTGCGCCAAAATGCATCTATTCGTGCGGACCCGGGCCGTTGGGCAGGTATACAACAACTGGACCCAGGTAATATACTTGGGCGGTATCCCAAACTTCACAAATGTCGCTAACATGTAATCCCATCTGAGGAAATCAAATTCTTGCTTCAGATCTAGGGAAATACATCCCTCCGTACCCGCCGGTGCTTGTCCGCAGAGCATGAGTTGGCTGAGCCTCCGCAGGTTCATAGCCGTACTCCTGCCAGGTACGAAGCCGCACTGGTCGGGGTGTATCAGTTGCGGGATATACTGGGCTAGCCTTGTCGCAAGGATCTTACTCAATATTTTATAATCTGTATTTGAATTTGAATTTAAAATATTTGTATAGCGCATCATTCACCAGGCGGTTTCTTGGCGCTGTAATTTAATAAGGACAGAGGCCTGTAATTAGCCAGGTGCAAGCCGTTCCTGCCCGGTTTCAGTAGTGACACTATTAGGGCCTGTAGCGACGATTGCGGCAGTCTCCGTGTACGTAGCGCTTCCTGGTACACCACATGTAGGCGCGGGGCTAGTAGGTCAATAAAGGCCCCATAGAATTCAGCCGGGAGGCCGTCCGTTCCAGGGGTTTTATTCCGCGGGAGCGCGTGTATAGCCTGGCGTATCTCCGTGACCGTGATAGGGCGTGACAGCTCCCCTCTCTGGTGGTCATCGAGCCGTGGCAAGTCTAGTCCCTCCATAAGCTCTTCAAATGCCGTGTCAGACAGTGGTCTGTGTGGGCCATACAGTGTTTCATAGTAGTCCCTAAATGTAGTGTTAATGTCTACTTGTGTCGTGGCTGGTGACCCCCTTTGATCAGAGACCTCTATTATAGGCAGATGTACTGGATCGTCTCGTATTATTCGGGCTAGCAAGGGTCCCGCTCTCTCTGCTTGCGCGTGTTGTCTGCATGTGTACTCTCTATAATCCAGCACTCGCAGCTCCTCTAGTAACTCTGCATGTTGTATATGTGCCTCTTGCGGTGGCGTGAAGGGTACGTTCGTACCCCCAGCTTCGCTTTCCAGCATAGCCAGGCGCCCCTCTACCTCCCGGAGTCTCCCCATGACAGTATGTCTCATGCCCACCCTGTGCGCTCATAGCCTCCCCTCTGATTGACACTTTAAAAGCGTCCCATTCTATCTGACGGGAACTAGTCGAACCAGTGTTTATGTCAAAGTAACTTGATATTGCGTCAGCAAGTGATGCTCGAAAGACCGTGTCTTCCAGCAGGTCTGGTGTAAGACGCCACGTTGGTATAGGCGTCGGGATCCTACCCCACTGTAACATAACTTCTACCGGGTTGTGGTCAGAGAAAGTCTTGCCCATATGTTCCGCTATGGTCACTACCCCCATCAATGTTTTAGCGCAAAAGACGCAGTCTATTATGGTATGTAGCCTATGGGGCGGTGAGTAGAAGGTGTACTCTCTATTCAGCAAGTGTTTACAACACCATGCGTCAGCCAGATTCCATCCCTCCGCCCACTGCGCAAGCGCGTCAGCCTGTCTCCTACTCTCGGTGGCCTGTAGAGGCGGGTGTGACCTGTCTAGTGAAATATCCAATACTGCATTAAAGTCCCCACCTATAAGCCAATGATATTCTGCCCAGTCCGCCAACACTCTATTGATGGTAGCCGAAAAGTCTGATTGGCCTGAGTTCGGCGCATAAATACTGCCAAGCACAACAGGGGAGCCATCCAACATTCCACAGATGAATACGTATCTACCCTCTGTGTCCAGTCTCTTTTCCACCAGTTTAAATGGAACTGAGTTCCTGAGCCATACAGCTGCCCCTCTCGAGAACACAGAATAAGAAGTAGCAAACAACTGCCCCTTCCATTTTTTTAGTAGTTTCACGCTCTCTGCACTGTTCAGATGAGTCTCTTGTAGGCAAGCTATCATAACATTCCTCCAGTTGAGTTGTGCCAATAGTCTATGTCTCTTGTGGACAGACCCCATACCTCGTACATTCCAGGTGCACATTTTGTAGGTGTTAAGAGTCCCCATTTCGGTCTGCGGCAGGTATAGTCAATGGGCTCTGTACCAGAAAGATTGAGTGTATTATATGCAGTGACCCAAGTGCCAACGTGTAACCCCTCAACTTCAAGGTCCCCAAGCGAAAACCCTCGGGGTCCAAACAGTATTGCCCAACGTGGGCAAAAGTTAAACCGGAACATGTCTATGCTGTGGGGGGATCCACTTACACCTGTCCAGAGCCTGATGGTGTTACTTCAGCGTGCCCTAAGCTAGTGCGTCCCTCACCCCCGGTCGCCCCCTGCGCAAATTTCATACTTTACCAACCGTAGTCCTTTAATGGTTCAATCAGAATTAATTTGCCACCTGGGCCGTGATTTTGGGAATGAGCTGCAGGCTATCAGCCGAGACCGATACCTCCGTGTGCGTGCCGGAGCGGCTGCCCATATCTGATTTGCCTCCTGCGTCATGTGCTGCCAGTGCAGCCTCTGTCAGCTGAACTATCTCCGTTGTCTTCCCAGATCGGGCCGATGTTGTCCCTCCACTTGCCGTTGACCCCTTCACGCGTTCTTCATGTAGGTCAGTCCGTTGTTGCTCTCCCTGACGCGAAGGTCCTCCACCCTGGTCCTCTTCAAACGGGTCTTGCGTATTTGGCAGTGACAGCGTTACTTCCATCCACTCCGCCGCTTCTTCAGGTGTGTCGAAGAAATATGACTTGCTTTCATATATTATTTTGAGGCGAGCCAGAAACAGTAGAGCTTACTTCAAATTTCTGTCCCGCAGTTTACGCTTTACCCCCAGGAATGTTGACCTGGCTCTCTGCACTGCCGGGGTGAAGTCTGGGTATACTGAGATGGTCTTATCTTCATATCTCAGCCGTGCTTTTTCTCTCACCACACTCAGCACTGAGTCTCTGTCCTTATAATGTAAAAGGCGTGCTATTAGCGGGCGTGGCGGTGCTCCCGGCCTAGGTGGCTTCGCTGGCATCCTGTGCGACCTCTCCACACTGTACAGCGGGGTAAGATCTTGTGGACCCACAATCTTCTTTAGCCAGTCCTCCACGAATTGCGGAGGGGTTCCTCGCCTCACTGCGCTCCGGAATTCCCAAAATTTGCACATTATTGTGGCGGGCCCGCCCTTCTGCATCGTCCATCTTGTCCCGTAGCAGCTTAATCTGTTTCTCCATATTTTCTATTTTCGTGGAGTGATCCGTCGGTTGCGGTATTAGGTCATCAAGCGCAATCTTATGTTCCGAGACCTTTTCTGCCAGCTTGTTGTGATCTTCCCTGAGGAGGGACAGGTCGGTCGCCATGTTGTCCATACGCAGCTCTAGTGCCTCCCTGGATGCCTTTATTTCGGCCAATATAAGGTCTAGTTTAGCGCCCTGTGTGCACTTGCCCGTCGGTGGTATGATCTCCATGTTGGAGGAGGCCAGCGGATCCTCCGACCCAGTGGATTGAATGTCTGTGTTGGTGCTGTGATCTTGCACCTTGGCCTTGTTCCTTCCCATGGCCCTCATCTGCAGGGTGGCGGTGGCAAAGTCACTCCTGTTCACTTGGTGCCAATGTATGTATAGCGATCCTTCAGCCACCGCACACTCAGAAACTACAGTCTTTCCACAGGTGCTTGTATATATGTGGGTGTAGGTGTACCACGGATCGTCAGGGTCGTATCCGTCTCAAACGCCAGGTTCCATTAGCGCCACCAAACGACATTCGGCAAATGTTCCGCTGTTTTCCTCGCAAAGGTCTGGCGTCACACAACAGCCGGAGCATCCGTCGGGCGCTGCTCACAGCACTCCCGGGAGCTGTATAGTTTGCAAGTAGGAGGCCGCTTTCCCTTGTCCCTCCTCAGGCACAGTCTCACGCTCTGGTCCTATCTGCTGTGGTTCTCCGTGGTTCGCCTTTCCACTTCAGCCCGCTCTCTTATCTGGGATCCAGGCCTCGCTGGTGCCAGTCGTCGTGCTCGCTCCGGGGTGGATGTCGGGGCTCGCATTTGGTTGTCGATTGTTCACCTCGCTCACAGCACTTTCGGGGATCAAATGGGCGACCGGGGAACACGGTGAAGCAGGATAATTAGCTTATGTTGCGGGCAGTGGACGGAGCTACTTCAAATCATGTCCGCCATGCTCGGCTCGTGGCAACGCCCCCTGTGGACAGTACACTACTAATTGAAGTGTAAGTGTCAGCCCCTCCCATTTCTCCCTGCCCAGAAAGACCATCAGATTGCAGATGAATGCAGATGAGTGCTGAGAATCCAGATGAGCCTCACTTTCTTGTGTTTGTTACTGTCTAGAGGGAATGCCCAAAGTGTTGTTGTCACTGAACCCAGACATGTATCGGAGACAGGCTGTCAGGCACAAAGAGCAGTAAGTGCAGAGCAATGTCGGCTTTCTAAAAAGTAGCATTTCTAAAACAGTAATGTTAAAGCCAAATTCACCAGTAAGGAGGATTTATCATTACCATTCCAAACATATGAAACATGAAAAAGCTACTCCTCTCTAATCAGGAACTATAGCTTAAAGGTGTATTAAAGAATTCCCAATGCTGGCCTATAAGACAGTAGGCCTTTCATTAGTGAAAAATGAAATAGGCTGCTTTTCACTACCAGGACATGCAAAACATACATTTACATGTTCTACTTTTTACTTACATGGCACCCTGCCCTTAGGGTCTCTTAGGCCTACATTAGGGGCGACCTACATGTACTGACAAAGGAGTTTAGTGCCTAGCAAATCATTTTAAATGCCAAGTCAAAGTGGCAGTAAACTGAAAACAGAAGCAGTGCAGTGGCAGGTCAGAAACAGGTTTGATAGGCTACTTCTGTGGGTGGCACAATCAGGGCTGCAGCCCACTGGTAGCATTTGTAGTACATGCCCTGGGTATATTGTATATTGCCATGTGGTTTGGTTTTACCTTTGCACTGTGTTATGTTAGCATGAGCGTGTTAGAAGTTTAAACACCATTTTCCTTTTCTACAGCCTCTGCACACGACACATTTTGTTATTAAAGCTTTTCGCCAAGTTGAATATTTTGCTTCACACGAGAATAATATGTTTGCTTATAATATCAGCCTTGCTTGGTAAGCTATGTCTGTTCAGTGAGTGCCGAGGCCTTCAAGGTTATTTCAACACAGCGCTTGTTGTTCAGTTTTGATCAGCGCACTGGCTAGACATAATACATATTCAGCTGTAGCCAACTTTGGGTTTTAGGCGTGATTAATAATGCACTGCACAGAGCATGAGTTACACACTTGATGAATATTCGCATGCAGAGAGTTGGTGCAGGAGATGATGTGATCCATTTCTGCTGAACCCAAAGGTATGGGCCCGCCCTTCTAAACCCAAAGAGACCTTTTGTAGATATAATATAATATACTATACTAGCTAGGGAGGGTAAACTGAGGTTCTATTTGGACCTTTTTCATTTAGCATTTTAACATGCTTTCTCCCTTTGTACTTTATGGAATAGTAACCATGCTGCTTACCTTGTTCCTTATAATATGTTTGCTTGTATTAGCTAAGATACTGCACTTGAGAACACTGCATTAGAAATAAATATTTCAAACTTGCACGTGTTCTCATTTACTCCTCGTTCTGGATTGGTATGTTAGTATAACGAAAGAGTGTTCATGTGTTCCACGTTACCTGAGGTGTTCTAAGTCCATGTTCTGGGTTGTCTAAATCATTCGGGGTTTGTAAGAACCAATGAGACACTGATTGCTAGTCTGGTAGGGGATTTTGGATACTAAGGTGAGTTTTGGCACACCCTAATTCACTAAGGTTCTAAGTCTCTATGCACAGTTCTGTGTAGGAGAAGAATCCCTGCTACAATATCACTTTACAAGGGACATACTGGTTAAAACAAATATGTCAACCAGGTATACACCAATGTCATCATGTTTAGGGGAGAAGCACATGCACTTTAGCTCTTATTAGCAGTGGTAAAGTGCTCAGAGTCCTAAGGCCACCAAACAGAATCAGCAAAAATGAGAGGCAAAAGGCAAAAAGTTGGGGGAAACCTGTTACTAAATCACAAAAATGGTTTGCGTTTTGGTATTTGGAAGGGGCATATTTATGACATCCCTTCCAGATACTGAATCGCTGCGATATGTATGAATGATTTGTGACCGTGAATGCTGTCACAAAACGTTTAAATTTGCCACCAACTTCAAGTTGGTGGTAACCCATGCGCAAATGGGAAGGGATCCCATAGGGACCCCTTCCCCTCTGTGAAAGTATGCAAAAATGTATTTTAAGATCAGGCAATGGTCCCACGGGCCACTGCCTGCTCTTAAAATATGAAAGTGAACTATTAATAATTTTTTCTAAATGCAAATCGTTTTACTTTAAGAAAAATAGGCTGCATTTAAAAAAAAGATCAATTTATTTTAAATCAAACACGGACATGGTGGTCTGCTGACCCCAACAGGCCACCATCCAAGTGATTGTACTGATTTCTAGGGGATCGGAAATTGTGACCTACTTCATTAATATTAATGAGGTAGGTCGATTTGCGACGCCCTATGAATTGCTATATGAAACTCTCTTGGAGCTTCATACAGTTGTAATAGCAATTACCTAATTGCGAGTCACTGAAAATCGCAATAAGGTAATCGCTATTACAAATGTTGATACATGTGGCCCTTAGAGCAGATGGTCTAATGTACTTGTTTCTATTTGTTGTGGACAGGGAAAGTCTTTGAACCTTTAAGCTTTACCATTTTGATGTTATAAGATTGTTTTCCAGAGAAGAGGTTGTTGAAAATTAGTTCCCTTGACCACTGTGTTGATGAATGGAGTGCAGTTGATGATTTTTAAGTTTCTAAACTTTTGATATGAGGTGGTCAGAGAGTCAAGCATGGAAGGCAGGATGAAAGGAGAAGCCCTTCCTTACTATGATACTGATTTCCGTCTATGTTCTGTTCATTCCGTTGTGCCTTTCCTTCCTTCAACAGTAGACATGGTCAAGTTACTCCACAATGTTAGTATTCTTTCCTTTATGTTCTCGAAATGGATGGGTATGTGGATGTCACCTGCATAAATCTGGAATGACCCCTAATGGTTGTTTAATATATAAAGCAAAGGAGGCACATGCATGTAGATACTGAAGAGAAGTGGGACAAGGTAAACCCTTGTGGGGCTCTACATTGCACTTAAGAGAATGATGTGGCAGATGATCATATGGTGTGAGGTTCCGTTGGTAGACATTCAGTTGTTGAGCCACATAATGCCCTGCAAGCTTTGGTATAGTACTTTACCTGTTGTACTAAAGGCAGCATTTCATGCACCCGCAAACCTACTTGGTACATTCTGAAGAACATGCAAGAACCCAGAAACATGGGAGGGATGCCTGGGTGCTCTCTATTCGAAAGTCCAACAGCCCATACAGTGGAGATTTGGCGACAAGCCAATAGCCGTCTTGGCTGGTTGGAAGTACTGACCCAAGCCACTCCATTATGGTCCACTCAAAAACTAGGACTATATGTAACCAGCCCGGCTTTGATGAATGGGACACTATATGAATTTCCACAATAGGCCACCTAGTGAGTGGAGTAACAACTGACCATGTTGGCATACACATTAGTGAAACGTGCAATTGCAATGAAACTGGGGTGGCAGAAGGGTCTTCAATGAAAAGTTGGGCTACAGAGCTAGACAAATGTATAATAGCAGGAAAGGAGGTGTTCAAGTCCAGTGGTTGTCCTAAGGAATGGGATAAAAAATGGAACATGTATCGGGGGAACTGTGTATTTCGCCGACCAAGGAGATGGAGATGGAAAAGAACTGTGGGAACGATATAGGCATAAATGACTGATTCAATGCTTTTATGTCCGACCTGGGTCACTCAGAATATTTAAATGACCCAAGCACCATGCAGTTGATTACCAGAAAAAGAGGTTATTTTGCTCTTTGACTCCATAAGAATGTCAACAGAGATTTTGAAGCCTACTGACCAGCATAAACAGTTGATTTTAACCACTTTTAGTATACAACCTTATTTAACAGTTGTACCTGGTGGCTACAATAGGTTTTTATTAACTAGATTTAATGTGGGATCTTCCACAGGCTTGTGAGCTTTCCTAATATGAACGCTTGGACTCGAGTAATGGAATTGTGTCTTTGTGACAATCTTGCTGAACAATCTACTATACATGGCCTTCTATTCTGTAGATTTTATAGTACATTAAGGAAAGCTTGGATTGTATCAATTTTAAAGGAGCTGGGGTTGAGACAGTGCCGCCCAGCACTTCCTGTGTTGCAGCTTTTGGACGACGTACACAGAGTCTGAAGGATAGGATTGTTCTTTCAAAAAGTACTCAGCCACAGGAAATCTATTGTATTGTAATTATTGAGGTCATAACGATTGCTTTGGCATATTAATATTTTTAATATTGAACTTTTATAATGTATTGTATATAATATTCTTCTCACTTTTATCAAGTGCAATGAAATAATTGTTTTTATGTGCTTTTATGATTGTCTGAAAAAGCAATCAAATAAAGTTCTTTGACTTTACTGATTCAATGTTGATTCCAATTTATATATACGAGTGCTGCAACTGCATTGAAATGTATGAAAAATGAAAATATTTGTGAACAATCTGTTTTTCAAACCAATAAAAACATCTTTAAAAAAAGAACCCAGAAACACATGACCATAAATACAAGCACTGACTATACCAACACTGATGGCAACCACTCTTCCACTTGTGAGCAATTAAAAAAACTATGGACTTCATCTACCATAGTGCAATAAAAGAACAAGTGCTGACTATCCGGAAGTGTGTTCCCTCCCCTCATGGAAACATGTAGCTATAAATGCTGAAGTAGAGTCCACAAGGAAATCCACATTGCAATTAAAGAAAGGATGAAACAGATGATCCAATGCATGCATGTTGACTCCAGATGTGAAAAACTAGGAGATCTATTCAAGGGGCATCTAGGATACTCCAACATTCATTAATACTGCTACGCGCAAGTGTGGCTGGCCATGTTGTAGACAGCGGAAAATTCCAGGAGTATTAGTACCACTTGCTATACTTCATCAAGGGTGATGGGTACATCTTCATTTATATTTGACAGCAATGATTTTGTGCCTCAGATTGGTCTGAATCCAGAATGACAACTGTACTCATGCATTTGCCTTGTGACTTTGCTTTCCAAGGTTTTGTGTAGATTTAGAAGTGCTAAAACTGGACATTAGTTAGACTGCACATGTGGGCCTGCCATAGATTTCTTAAGGAGGGGGTTATGATTCAGTGCTTTAAGTAGACAGAAACTGAATCACTTAGAGAAGAACTGTTAATTATGCTCTTAAGATCTGCTCTGCCGTATGGGCAATCTTTCATCATGAATTCAGGTGTTTAGGGAGTTCCACTGGGGGTAAACAGCCTTTACAACGAAACTTTTACAACGCACTACCATTACGACGCAACCATTACAACGCAAACCATTACAACGCATTGCGCTGGGGGGCGCTCTAGGATAGCGAATAGATTTAATTTACTATCCAACATATTCCCTACTATCCACGGGGACTGGAGTTGGAATAGTAAATTAAACTATTCACTATCCAGCAACCCAAAGCGCTATGCGTTGTAATGGTATGCGTTGTAAAAACTGCGTTGTAACGGCATGCGTGGTAAAAGCATGCGTTGTAACGTCATACATCCCCACTGGGAAGTTGCAAGCCTTTGTTTCTGGTGGTTTAACTTCCTCTTCTGACAAGAGATTAGAGTAGGAGAAATGTGAATGGAATGATGTGTGTCGGTGGTGGATAATTGATTGCGTCAAGTTGATTTTCATGAATTCATGGAAATATTCAAGAACCTAGGTTTCATAAGGTCGATCATCCATCTGCAGTACCACTGAGATGTGCTGGGAGAATGTTTCAGCACTTCAGGATTGGATATGTCCTGAAAAATATAAAATAAGGGGCAGATTTATGAAAGGCTTGCGCCACTTTTACGCCGCCGTTGCGTGACGCAACGGCACGGAAACGTGGCGCATCCTTGCGCCCTATTTACAACGTGACGCATCTAGGAGATGCGTCACGTTGTGCAGCACTGCGCCATGAGGAGGCGTTCCTGCGCAGGGGGGGGCGTTCCTGCGCAGGAACGCCTCCTGAAAGTGGCTGAGTGAAATCTATGAGATTTCACTCAGTCACATTCAGGGCAATGCTGCGTCAAAACCCTGCGCCTGCTTGAAGCAGGCGTAAGGCTTGAGGCAGCATTGAAAGAATAGGCCCCCCCAGAGCATTGCTGGAGCTGCGTCGCGTTTGCGACGCAACTCTAGCAATGCGCCACATTTCCGGCACAGATGCGTCATGCATCTGTGCCGATTTTGCCCCATGGTGCGCTGCATCATAAATGTAGCGCACCATGGGTGGCGTAGCTGTGGCGCACTGTGGCACATGTTAACTGGCGCATCCCTCGGGATGCGCCAGTTAACATAAATCTGCCCCTAAGTCTTTAATTTTGGTTTAGAACATCATTGACCAGCTTGGCGAGGTCAATCATTTTTGCATGGCTTATTACCTTCTGTAATAAAATAAAATAGGATAAAAATCTACATTTTAAAGATGAGTTTGTCTAAATCAAATGAGGTACAATATTGATGTTCTATGTTCCAGTGTTTTCTTTCAAATTTTTTGCAAAGTCACCATCCATACTAGTTGTTTTCTTGCAGGATGTTCCACTCACAGGTGAAAACCTTCCTTAATAAAGTTTTGGGGTGATGGATTTGGGGATAGATGTACAACTCTGTTTAGCGGTCCCTAACTGGAAACCGTTTGCAACAGAAAAAAAAGGTTGTGGTATGTACAAACCTTATTTCGCGAGTCTGTAACCTATTACCGACTCGCAAAATAGGGTTTGAAAGCCGCTATTAGGAAGAGAGGTGCCAGGGTAGTCCCTTCCTCATAACAAGTTCCACTGGTATGTATGATTGTTTTGTCGCAAAACAATTGCAGTTATCCCCTACTTCAAGCAGGTGGTAAGCCAGTCGCAAACGGGAAGGGGTCCCATTGTAACCCCTTCCCCTTCGTGAATGTATGCAAAAAATTGTCTTAATAGCAGGCAACCTTTTTTTTTTGTCCTCATTCGCCGTCTATCTCACTTCAATGTCTACCCTGGGCGACTGTACTCACTCTCAACAATGAGGCAGTAGGCTGTTAGTATGAAGCCTCCCCTACTAGTACCAGATCTGCCCTGGGTATCAAATGAAGAATCACTGAGAAACCTCTTCTACCGAGCTCCAACAGCTAGTTGACTTTTGCCGATTATTGACATAATATCTGACCTCTCACGGCTTAGCCAGAGGAGTCTTAACTGCATATTCATAGGACACCGGGGGGGGGGGGGGGAACCCTATCATCTAAGAACCCCATCTCTGTTGCAAAAGACTCCAGAATGCCTTCCCCTTGTCTGGCTAGATCCGATTTGGAGACTGCAAGAACCGATGCCTGCCAGTCCGCAAAAGTGGGAGGACTGGATTCCGTCCATTTTATGCAGATTTGCCTCCTGGCTAACAACACAGAATAAAAAAGCAAAATTCCAGCAGGCCCCTGATGTGTTCTGCAAGACCAAATATTATTAAAGGCAAGTCTAAGTTGATGGTACCTCCTAAAACCCTTGTCAAAAAATCTCCAACCTCCTGCCAGAAAGTAGCAAGAGAAGGGCACTCCAGAAACATATGAATATCTGAGGCGGAGACCAAACCGCATTTTTTACAACTGACTGGTGGCCCATCTGAAATTTTAGTGTTACATATAAAGGGGTCCCAGTTGCAAAATCTCTTTGGCACAGAGACAAAATTCAATGAAAAATCAAAAAACAAACTAATAACACTCTATTGCATGAGTGATGTTTTTATTCACATCCTCAGTTGTAGGCCTGTTACGCATACATTTATCGAATTCACAGAAACATATAATTGCCCAACAGTGAAGGCGTGGGAAGGAGAGAAAAGGCGAAAGGGGTATAGTATTGGTGAGGGTTGTGTAGGTATAGAGAGAGATTTAAAAGAGGTCACATGTGGTCACATAAATACATTTGTAAGTTAACATCACATGGGCATATTCAAAATGCCATCAAAGTATCTCTAAACATATATGCACTCCTATCCCAATTATTTAAACACAGCCAAAAATGATCTGTTGCATTTGGGTAGGGAAAACAGATAATATGTCGACCTCTTGACCCCAGTGGGATGTATGACGGTACAACGCGTACCGTCACAACCCATCCCTTTACCACGCATCCCTTACAACGCAAGTCGTTACCACGACTTGCGTTGGGGGTGCGGATTTCGAATAGTATAATTTACTATTCTAACACCAGTCCCCGTGGACCCTAGGGAAGATGTTGGGATAGTAAATTAACTATTTTTAAACCTTTAGCGCCCTCCAGCGCAAGTCGTGGTAACGACTTGCGTTGTAAGGGATGCGTGGTAAAGGTACCGCGTTGTGAAAACTTCGTGGTAAACGATGTTTACCCCCCAGTGATGTAGGCTTGTTAGCACCTTACTGCGGGGCCTTCATCAGGACCGGTGAGAAGGGGAATCGGGGGTGGGGGAGGGCACCAAGAGGACCACAGCGTGTAGTGCGGCTCCGTCTAGAAAAAAAAGAGTGGGCCCTGGGGTTCCGGGCATCAAGAGAGCTGCAACCCGGGGGTTCAAAGCAATCAAACACCTCTTTGTGCGTCCATATTATTAACAGTAAAACACCATTATCGATTCTGTGTTATTCATCGCGATCGTAGCGGCAGACAACCTCGGCCCAATCCGAGCTTCAATCACGGAAGTTTTGGCCGGTGAACCTCACGTACGCATCGATCAAGGAGAATCTGAAATTTTTGTCAGTTTGTGTGGAGTAAAGTAGGCCCTGTGGATGGTAAACAGGTGATTTCTTTTCAACCAGGCAGGTTTCACAGCCTCATATAACATCTTACATGAATTCTGCCATAGCTTTGCACAGTCCTGAGTGGGCAAAAGCCCCCCCACAGTTCCTCGGCTAGCTTGAATTCACCATCTACTTCCTCCAACAGGGTTTGGTACCAAAAGGAGACTTATTTCTTCCCTGGGGGATTAGTCACTAGCTGGTGTTGTAAAATGTTACCACAACCCAAGGCCTGTTTCCGAGGGTGAGACTGCACCCAGCTTACAAGTTGATAATACTTGAATCGAGAAAGACATCCACCAACCCTGTCCTGAAGATGTTCCCAAGGGATGAAGGTGCCTCCCACGAAAAGATCTCCCCAGACCACGAGTCCTGTATCACGCAGGGGTTTTGCCAAACTGTCCCTTAAACATTCTGGGGTGCCAGGCGAGTTCCAAAGGGGAGCTATGCTGGAAAGATAGTCTAGCCCCACTGCCCTTGGGCCCAAGACTAAGCTACCCCCTGAAGAACCTTCAGCTTGATTTTTTTTTTTAACTTCGGATCTCCGAATTAAAACAAAAATCCGATCTCTGGCAATTTAACACCCCTTAGCATGGCCAAAAACATCCCTCCAGCAGCAGTATCAACGGGCATCTAACGGGTTGACTGAGACCTGGCTTGGGGACTCTTCCAGCCCTGATATCTCTACTGCTCTTCCCCCAAACTACTATATAGTGAGGAAAGATCGAGCTGTAGGTAGGGGAGGGGGAGTTGCTATCGTGGTGGACAGGCGATATTCTTGCTCCGTGGTTGTAAAGGAGGATATCTCTGGGGTGGAGTCACTTGGTTTCTGGCTCGTTTTATGATGACCTGCATATGGCCATTTCCCCATTGATTTTGAAATGTAAGCATTGTTTACTCTTAGGGGATTTTAACATCCATATGGATGATGCCGAGGCAGCGGATTCTCTGATACTCCAGTATGTAACTAGCACATTTGGCCTGTCTCTGTATATTTTTTCTGCGACTCACAATAAAGGTCACATTTTGGACCAAATCTATTCTTCTATTCCTATTATTTCTCTCCCTCCGTTACCCTTGATCAGGTCGGATCACTATTTACTGAACTTTGACATATATGGGCATTTGGAAAGCAGCCAGTGTTGGCGTAGGCTTGCAGTCTACGGCCTTTCGCCCTTATCACTGTGTCACTGCTGATATGTTGGAGCAATCTCTTGCTACGCACCCTTGCCACCTCACGGGTGAGCTGATGAATGACCTAGCTCTTTTTCAGTCATGGCTTACGCAGCGCCTTGATGAGTTAACACCCCTTCCCACCCAGTCTAAATCAGTCCAGCGTGCATCGGCTCCCTGGTTCACTCCAGCGCTTCACGAGACCAGAAGGAGTTGCAAGAAAGCCGAAAGAATGTGGCGCAAATGCTACGATGCTCCATCTAAAGTGACTTACAAGGATCTCATTAAAGGTTATCACAGGGCTATTGTTGCAGAGAAGAAATTGTACTTCTCTAAAAGAATTGACTCGCGGTTAACATTAGCAAAGACATTTTTAAAATTGTTAAGGAATTCACCTCCCCTTCCTCTTTAATTTCAAAATCTTCTCCTTCAGAATCCTGGGTTAAGCAATTGGCTAGTTTCTTTACTAACAAGATCTTAAGCATCCAGGCCTCTTTTGTGCCTGCTGTTTCTACAAGTGATCCAGATTCAAATCTCTCTGTAATTTGCTCTCTTCCTGAGAGGCATATGCTCTCAATTTTTCACCCACTATCTCCACAAATGTCACTGGATCTACTATTGAAATTAAAATCTGGCTCTCCATCTGATCCCTGCCCCGCTAAGATCCTGGCCAAAATGGCACATGTTATCAACCCTATTGTCAACCCGCTCCTCAATGCCTCTTTCCAAATTGGCACAGTCCCTAGTGCATGGAAAATGGCGCACATCGTTCCGTTGTTAAAAAAACACAATTTGGACCCCTTAGAGCACTCTAACTATAGACCGATCTCGCTGCTTCCTGCTTTGGCTAAAATTGTGGAAAAGCATGTGCACTCCACTCTTTCCAACTTCCTTGAAACCCGAGATATCCTGCATCATACTCAGTCCGGCTTTCGCTCAAATTTGAGCACTGAGACTGCACTATTGGAAGTCACCGAGTCTATTAAGGAGGTTTTGGATAGTGGAGGGAAGGCGATGTTGGTGCTACTGGATTTGTCAGCGGCCTTTGATACCATCCCTCACGGACGTCTTCTCTCAAGACTCTAGGAGATTGGACTGAGAGGGACGGTATTCAATTGGTTCGTGTCTTTTTTGTCTGGCCGCCAACAACCAATCTGGGCCCCTCCCTTTTCGGCTACTGTTCCCCCGTTGGATGTGGGAGTTCCACAGGGTTCGGTATTGAGCCCTACTCTTTTTAATATTTATCTGTCTCCCCTGACTGACTTGGTGGAATCTCATGGAGCCCGGATTGTGTCCTACGTCGACGATAAGCAGCTTCTCTTTACCTGCGACAAGAACACAGATTTCGTCGGCGATACTATGAGGAGCTGCCTTGAGAACGTCTTTTCTTGGTGTCAGCAGAACCAGCTAAGATGAAATTCGGATAAGTCTGAGATCCTTTTCTTTGGCTGTCCTCCTGACACCCACTGGAAAGCTTGGTGGCCCATTGATATGCATCCTCCATCATCAGCCACCTCTCTGGCAAAGAATCTGGGTGTAAAAATTGATAATAGCTTAACCCTCAAACCCCAGATTCTTAATATAGTCGGCCAGTGTTTTGCCCTGTTACGTACCCTTAGGAAATTCCTTCCCTTTCTCTCCCATGGCCACAGGAGAATCACGGTTCAGACGCTGATCGGCTCTAGGCTAGATTACGCCAATTTTTTTTATTTGGGCCTTCCGGAATACCTCCTTGCATGCCTCCAATAGTTACAGAACTCGGCTGCACGGGCCATTTTTGGCCTTAACCGTAGGGCTCATACATCGGCTCTCCTGAATTCGCTACATTGGCTGCTGGTGCGTAAACGTATCTATTTTAAGACTCTCACCATGGCTTTTAAATCCTTGCATGGTATTGGTGCCTTCTATTTAAGGAAATGAGTCCAGTTCTATTTTCCTTCTAGATCTCTTCGCTCCTCCTCGCAAGCACTGGCTATTGTCCCAGCCATTAAACGTGCGCGCATTGGTGGTCGCTCATACAGATTGTTGGCCCCTCAACTCTGGAACAAACTTCCACTTTCTCTCAGGAAATTAGATAATCTGTTGTCCTTTAGGAAAAGACTAAAGACCTGGCTTTTCGGACTATAGTCTGTCTGTGTTTTTCTGGCCACTCCTCTACAGATCTGTAAAGCGGCGGGACACTCTGCCCGAGAAGCTGAGCACTTTATAAGACACCCAATAACATAACATAACATAATAACATCTTCAACAACATGCGTGAATTCGAAAGTTGAAAGACCCAAGCATATAACTGGAGATCTGGTAAGGCTAAGCCACCCTTTTCTCTTTTCCGCCTCAGTTTCTTCCAAGCAATCCTAGATGCTCTGGATGCCCAAATAAAAGAATTGATGTTGCTCTGGAGTTTCGCAATCATAGGTCTTTCAAAATAAAGGGGAATACAATTAAAAAGAAAAGAGATCTTTGGGAGTAAGGTCATTTTAACCAAATTGGTTCTACCCAAGATTGATAATGGCAGAGATGCCCAAGATTTCATAAGTGTTCTACATTCCTTTGCCACGATGTTGAAATTAATCTTGGCTAACTTTGTGATGTCCTGAACCACCTGCACTCCCAAGTATCTCATTTTGGAGTTAGGCTGGTAACCCTGCTGCGACTCCGACAAATTCCAAGTCATGATTTCAGTTTTTGTAGCGTTAATCTCATACCCAGAGACAGCGCCAAACTCCCGAGCTACACTAATAACTGCTGGGAAGGATGATTGTAAATCCGCGGAGTAAACCAAGATGTCATCGGCGTACATGGCTCCCTTCCTCTCCCTCTCCTCATACTTGAATGGCACTATGTTGGAATCTGTCCTGAGCCTTGAGCAAATGGCTTGATGTAAAGATCAAATAGAAGAGGGGAGAGTGGGCAGCCCTGTCTGGTTCCTCTTGGGATCTTAAAAGAGTCAGTAACATTCCCATTAACCAACAGCCTAGCTGTGGGGTTCTGGTAGATCAGCTGGACCATATGGCGAAATCTTTCCCCTATATTAAACTTCTTCAAAGCCTCCGACAGGTAAATCCAATTTACTCTGTCAAAGGCCTTGGTTGCGTCCAATGTCATTGCAGCCAGTGGAAGGGAATACGTAGAGGCAAGATCAATAGCGCCAGTAAGATCATATGTGAGATCGGAGAGATGCCTATTCCTTACAAAACCTTTCTGATCTAAATGAAGGACACCCCCCACAATAAGACCCAATCTTGCTGCCAAAATAGAAGTAAACATTTTATAATCAATATTTAGAGCGAGATTGGTCTGTATGACCCACAATTTGACGAATGCTTCCCAGGTTTTAGTATCAAAATGACTAAAGCATTGTTCCACGATCCTGGGAGCCCTATGTTAGCCTCCAACACATGATTGAACAATTGCGTCAAGACGGTAATGATCTTTTCTCCCAAAATACATTTCTGCTGGGAAGCCATCAGGGCCTAGCCGCTTTACCCGATTTAGAACGTTGGATGGCCTCTCTGACCTCTGTTTGAGTAAAGGCTTGTTCAAAATGTTGCTGTTGATCCTGCTCTAGAGACAGGAGGGGGATATCTCTTAACCAATTTTGAACACTAGCAACCTCCACATTTTTGTCCTCACAGTATATGTCTTGAAAATACCTCTGAAAGGCCTGGCTAATACCCTAATCCGTACAGAAAATCTCATCTCCACTGATGATTAAATTGATCTGATTTCTTGCCCTATCAGACTTAGCATTCCAGGCAAGGAGTTTACCGTATTCAACATGGGCGATTTTATTGTCCTCCTACCTACGTATAAGCCTGGACTAAAGTACACATTTTAGTTGCCCTTTTAAATTATCACTTTGAGCTTTCCACTCTTGGTGAGCTTCAGATGAAGCTAACAGGAATGTGATGGCATCTAGATCTTTCAACTTCCTCTTGAAGGCGGATACTTCCTCCTTATATTTCTTGCTCCTAAAGCTTGCCCTGCTAGTGATCTGACCCCACAAAAAGGCCTTAAAGGAGTCCCACACATTTGATATTGATGTTGTTTCCAAGTTTGCTTCAAAGAATCATTTGGTTTCTTGTAGCAAAAAAACTTTCTCTTCCTCCATCAAGAGTAAGGATCGATCAAATTACCATGTCCGAGTGGGCACTGCATATAGAGCATCCAGGCATAAAAGAACCCCTGAGTGGTCGGCTAGATGGTTGGCCAAATAAGTGATATTATTGGCCCTGTCCCTAAGTGAGTTACTTATCAAGATATAATCAATTCTAGATTGATGTCGATATTTATAGTTTTTAAATGACACCCCTTGCTGCAAGCCTGATCTTTCTCTCCATATATCTAAAAGACCATACTGCTGCATCGACTCTAAAAGAAAAACATATGATTTTACAGGGTCTACTGCTCTACTATTTGGAGTTTTGTCTTAGTCCGGGTTTAAGACTACATTGAAATCTCCGGCCAAAAGTATTGGGTCAGGGAAGTCCAATAAATGGGAAAAGATGGTCTTAAGTATTGAAGGATCATCATGGTTAGGTCCATAGTAGCCAACCAACGTAAACAGGGTCTCCATCATCTTAACTTTAACGATGACACATCTGCCACCTGGGTCTACCAATTGTTGTACAAATTGAACTTGGGATGATTTTTAAAAATTATGAGAACTCCTCTAACGTTAGCTGTCTGGCTCGTGCATATATATGAACCAACCCATCTTTTATTTTTAAGAAGAGAACATAGCTCTTCTTTTAACCGATGTGTTTCCTGAAGGATCAAGATCTGAGCCGAAGAATCTTGAAGATACTGCACTATCCTATCTCTTCTAGGTCTAGTTCGCAGACCATTAATATACCAAGACAGAATCTGTATAGAACTCATGGTTTAACGATTGAAAAGTACAGCCTAAAATTAGAGGTTTGAATATATAATAACCAATACCAGCAACTATTCCAGCCTAGCTCCAAAATCCTAACATGAGTACATCTGAAAAATAAGAAGAATGGCGAATGAGGATTTTCTTTTCTGCAACACCCTACCCCATTCCCTACCCCGTGCCCCAACCCCCCACTCCTCACCTTCTTAGGAACCCATACCCCAATTATCTGGACAGATGGAGTCCAGGCAATTACGTCCCGGAGATATCTGCGCCACCACCACATTAATACACATAACTCGCCTGACATCCGAGAAGAAAAAAAAAACTAGGGAGAAAATCCAAAGGCAAGAGAAAAAAAACAACAACAAAAAACAAAGAGGCCATGTATATGCTAAGACCATCAGAAGGAGGGGGCGCTCGCAACGGACCACACAGTCTCAAATTTTAAAGATCTCATTACTCTACACTACCCTGTATGGTCAGGGTATCACCTCACTGACTACCCTATACTTTGGGCCCACTATTAACTTCCCTTACTGATGTTGCTCAGCAGCTCATCTCCTTTCTTCCAACTTATGTTGTACATTTTATTGTTGTACATCACTTTTAAAAAGGCCGGAAATCTTAATTGTGCTACTGCTCCTAGCCTTTTAAACTCTTCAAGCCTCTTACCCAACTCCCATTGCCTCTCTAGAGTGCACTTTGAAAGATCTGACCGAATCTCAAATGAGAAGTCCTTCGCCCGCACTGATTTGGACTTTAGTGCTAGATTTAAGATCTTGTCTTTCAAGGCAAATGTGAGGAAGTTGATGAGGATCTTTCTATGTTTAGGCCTGTTAGGGTTCCTCCGAAAAGGATCCCTATGTACTCTTCGGACAACTCGACTGAGTTCTTCCTCAGAGAGTTCGAGCTGTAAGGAAGTCTTGAGTAGGGAAACAACGTAAGCCCGAATATCCAATCCTTCGCTTCCTTCAGGTATATTCAGTAGACGTAAATTGTTTCTGCGCGCGTTGTTCTCTAATTTCTCCACCCTATCACGAAGATCCTGGTGCTCTGTTTTTAAAAGTCCAATTTCCGAATTTACCTGACCCAAATCTTCTTTCATTTTCCCCACTGTATTCTCTAGAGTCACAGTTCTGGAATTTATGAGATCAACTTTTTTTTCCAGTAATTCACAATAGTTCCTGTGAACGGAGGGGAAGCTACTGATATATTAATGGAAGGCAGTGAAGGCGCTTTGATGGGTGTAGGGGGCTCAGTCACCCTGGCAGTGCAGCACTTGGGTGAACCAAAGTCTCTTCTTAGTACACAGGACGTTATCTCTCCAGCCCCTACAAGTTCCCAGATAGATGTAGGGGTAAAACAAAAGAAACAAGTGAGAGGGGTTACAAAAGGCTCTAAGAAAGCTAGTGTAACTAGTAAACGAATTAAGAAACCCACCGCTGGGACAATAAATACTGGAAAGGATTCCCCCTTAGCAGTGCTATCGCAAAGCCTCACCGCAGCTGAGTTCTTTCCTTCATGCGAGGCACAGTCATCAATAGCAGAAAGATCTAAGTTTGCCAGTGGCGACTCTGCTTTCCAGGTTTATCAGGTGAAAGGGAAGTCTATTAAACCTAAGAAGCAAAAGGGTAAGGCGGCCAGCAGTGTGTTTAAAGTGACTCCTTCATTACGTTCCTACTTCAGAGTTCAGCCAAAAGTCCTGGTAATTGATACACGCCCTAAACTAGCAGGCCTGGTTTCAGCAAGTTATTCTCCCTCTACTCTACTATCTATGCCATTAGGCACTCTTTCAGGCACTATCATAGAGATGGAGTCTGGGGTCAAATTAGGAAAAGCAACAGACCCTGACACATTGATACCAGTGGCTCAAGTCCCCCAAACAACAACAGGTTTGATTGCTCAAACGGAAGATATTGGGGGGCCTTTAGCGAATCTGTGTGCTCCTAGAGATGACCCTTTGCTCAGCGTCCCTAGCTTAACACAACCATGTTTAGGAGCGTTATATAATGGCACTGTGGAAGTTCCAGAAAGCGGCCTCCCCCAGTACAACTGGTACACTCATTCTCATCTTTGCCTGCAGGTTTAGAGGGTCTCTTCATTGCAGTAACGGAGGATATAAAGAGAGGTTTTGCTGCCTCTACAGCAAATCAAGGGGAGAGCAGGCAACTTTTTAATTTTTTTTATTTTAAATGTAGCCTGTTTTCTTCTGAGGAAAACGGGCTTCATTTAAGAAGAAAAAAAACATTGGTTTATTTAAAAAGCAAACACAGCCAAAGTGGTCTGCTGTCCCCAGCATATGTGAGATTCCTTAGGGGCACAATTTATGACCTACCTCATTCATGTTAAGGAGGTCGGTCTTTAGTGACCTTATTAGGACCAGCAAACAGGGTTTGAGAAACTATTCTACAATGCATTTTGCGAGTAACAAATTCCCTGTCATAAAACATCGCAATTTGCAACTTGCAAAATGGAATGGTCGTACAACTGGCTCCAGATGTGTAAAGGCAGTATCAGTTCTTTGTCCAAGAATAGATGTCTTTAGCCAAGTGGTCAGTAGATAATAGTTAGGATAAATGAGCTATTCATGATAGCCATGTAGCATGCGGTAATGAACTCCTAGGAAAAGTAACTCATGTTTAGGACTCCCATGCGGTTCAGGGTGAATCATGTCGTACTGTCACCCACCCCTCTGTCTCTCTTGGCTTCTCTATTTAGATTGATGATTTTACATCCAGGGGAAATCAAAAGTCATAAATGAGAGGTACTTAATCCACGCTTCTTCACCCCAAGTAGATGGCAGGCAGATTGATTAAAATATCCTGTGCGTCCAGGGTATGTTCATCAGCTGAATGTGTATTAATGAGGACTAGTTGTATAAGCAGAATAGGCTCTGGTGCAAGGTGAAGAAGACTGAAGAGGATGTGCCATTGAGAAGTTCAGTTTCTTGGCACATATTTATGAAGGATTTTTGTGGCCGCAAACGGCCCGATTCACAAAATAGGTCGGTTTGCAATGGCGAAAATGCTTTTCCCAATGTACCAACATCCAAACTGCGATTCTACAGATTTGCAGTATGGGTGTAGAAATCGCTGTTTGGAAGGGGCATGTTTAGGGCATCTCTTCCAAATGGTGATTTCCAGTGTTATGTTTCAAGGTTTTGCAACCGAAATGCGTTTTCAAAACCTTGATATTTTACCACCAACTCAAATTGGAAGGGGTCCCCTTCTCCTTTGTGAATGATGGAAAATATTTTTAAGAGCAGGCAGTGGTTGCACAGACCACTGCCTGCACTTGAAAAATGAAAACAAAACGTTTTTATTTTTTTATTGTTGAATGCATCCTGTTTTACTTTAAGGAAAATGGGTTCCATTTCAAGAAAAAAACGCCATTCAAAGGTAACCACAGACTTGGTGCTCTGCTGACCTCAGCAGGCTACCATCTCTATGAAACCGGTCCTTGGATGCTTGTTTCCAGTCCAGGGAGGACCTGGCTTGGCAGTTCGGGCTGGACAGTTCCCATGGGGCACAGGGTCAAGACTGATTTGCATAAGGCTGGGTTCAAACTGGAATGGCATGGTGAGCAAAAAAACTATGGATTTAGGCCCAGATCTCTGTACTGGGGTGAATGTATGACATTGTTCTGCATTCTGTCCATCAGCTGTTGCTTTTGCATTTACCATCTCTATGATGGCAGCCATTCCTGATGGGTGTCAAACAGTGACGTACCTCATTAATAGTCATGAGACAGCTTGAATTGCGACCTGCTAGAAATCGCAAGTCTGAAATAAAAAGATCCATACATGAGGAATAGCGTTTCCTACTCTTTGTACATGTGGCCCCTTGCTCTGTCATATGTAGGCCAGTGGTGCAGAGCAGAACTTTCCATCCGCCTCTGTGGGAAAATAGAAAAAACATAGATCAAGTGTAGGACTTGGCCATTTTGGCTAAAGTTCCCTAAACTTTTTGCTTTCCCCCAGACCGTTTTTCTGACATAGAGTTGCCAATTTAGATGCTTTGGGTACACTGCTGATCAGTGACAAAGTACAAGTGTTCCCTATGTAAAGTGTAATGGTAACTGATTGGTCATGATTGGTATGTTTGGCTTACTAGTAAAGTTCCTAGTGATGTGCACTGTGTGTGCCAGGGCTAGTAGTGAAAAGGTGCGTGGAAAAGGGAACTCAGGTAAGCAGTGTAGGGCCTGCACGCAGTGTGTTAAGTTAGCATGTAGTCCTGACAAGTGCAATTACTTGTCAGGCCTTACTTTCCCTTTTACAAACACATTGGGAACCCCTGTGGTAGGTCCTGGGTAATCCCTGGGCAGGGTGCAGTGTAGGTAACAGGCAGGACATATACTAAGGTGTGTGTTATGTCCAGACAATGAAAAACTCTCCATTTTGTTTTTCGCTGGTGAAAGGCCATCCTGCCCATAGGACAGAATGGGGAGGCATGGTGTTGTGCTTGTTAGCCTCGTTTCCTGTAAGTTTATAATGGAGATGTGAAGTTTAGTATGTATGAACCGACAGTGTCATAAGACATCTTTCTGTGAAGGTGGTTTTGTCACTGTGTGTTCAGAAACCACTCTTTTAAAAAGTGGCTGAGTTTTGTGCTTTAAGCATTTCTGGTCTGGTTGTCCCTGCTGACATTTGGATTGACTGTCTGGATCTGAAAGGTGGGAGGAGCTGGGAGAGGTCTTAACCCAGGGAGGGGTTGAGATGCCACCAGGCTGCCCTGCATCTGGGATTAGGGGCAGTAGAAGCCCAGGGGGTGAAAAGGCCTGGGCTGGTGCTATAGACCAATTGACCCATCTCCCGCTGAGTGATTAACGATCCAGACCCCCAGTATAAAAGGGAGAAAGGTGACACCCAGAACTGATTTAGGGAGGGGTCAGGGACCCCTGAGCACAAACGAACTTCAAAGACATAAAGGGTATAACTATGAGAGCTGAAACCCCTGAACGTTGGAATGAAACAGAAATGGATTGAGACTGAAAAGGCTTGGCCCCATTCTATGGTCAAGAGGAACCTCTGCTAAAGAAGGAGCAACCAAAGCGACTGCTGTGGAAAGGCCAATCCTTGCTTCGTGATCTGGGACTGGTCTGCAGTTTGCTGTTCTAACCAAGGGAGAGGCTGTTGGGACTGTGCTTGGATGTGCTGGGTCCCCCTGCTTGAAGAAGAGACTGCTGTGTGCTGTGTCTTGTTACCCCAAGGGCCTGAGGTGAGCTTGCTCCCTGTTTGAAAGAACAGGAAAATAAAAGTTTCTGGAGAAGTCCCAAGCAACGCGGTGTGTGTGTGCTTTTGCAGCTTGAGACCCTCACAAATTGTGCCTTGTGATCTTGGGCACGCAGGAGTAAACTGTGGCTCAGGTGCGCAGGGTGCGTGTCCTGGTGCAGGCCAAGGCATTGGTTAGGAGTGCCTCGTTGTTGTGTGCCCGGAGAGACGAGATGAGACTCGGACGTGCAGAGTGTGCGTCGTGGTGCAGCCAGGGCATTGGTGAGGAGCGCCTGGTCGTTGTGTGCACCGAACGAAGAAGTGAGTCTCGGACACGCAGAGTGCATGTCGTGGTGCAGCCAGGACGTTGGTGAAGAGCGCCAGGTCATCATGTGCACTGGGAGAAGAGGTGAGACTCGACGCACAGAGTGCGTGTCGGGGTGCAGCTAAGGCGTTGGTGAAGAGCGCCTGGTCGTGGTGTGCCCCGAGTGAAGAAGTGAGTCTCGGACGCGCAGGGTGCGAGTCGTAGTGCAGCCAGGGCATTGATGAGGAGTGCCTGGTCTTCATGTGCACCGGGAGAAGAGGTGAGACTCAGATGAGCAGGGTGCATGTCGAGGTGCAAGCAGAGGCGTTGGTGAAGAGTGCCAGGTCATCGTGAGCACCAGAGAAGAGGCGAGTCACGGACGCGCTGAGTGCGTGTCGAGGTGCAACCAGAGGTACTGGTGAGGAGTGCCTGGGTAGTGTGTGCACTGAATTCGAAGTAAGTCTCCACAGTGCTGAGGCCGGGTCTCTGTGTTCACTGAGACCGCCGGAAGGAGGCCAGGTCATTGGGCCCTTGGAGTGAAACAGCAGCAGCTTGGACGGGCAGCCACAGAGGAGCTGAGCCCCTGGCCCGAGCTCGCCGTACCCGTTGACGGAGTTCTGGATCAAGGCCCAAGTCGCTGAAGGAGGAGAGGAGAGTGGGGTCGCGCCCCCTCAGGTAACGTGGATCACCACCTGGGGTGGGGTGCGGGCCCAGTAGGACACTCTCTCGGCCTCTCGCTTCTGTCAGCTGCGCAAGCCTGTTGCTTCGGCTCAGATCTAGGCCAGTACTGGCCCAAGGAGGGGCAGTACGGGGCCGGAGAGAGAAGCGGTACTTTTGTGTCATCATTGATCCATATTGGGGGCACTGTTAACGGAGCACCTAAACTGTCGTATTACACTTTGCATTGTTGCTGCTAACGAACTATCGAACTGTTGTATGACCCCTGGCCTCATTTGTGCCTGACAACTACATGCTTGGTGCGCTACGCACTGCCTTCTTTTTCCCTTGCAGAGTACATGATTGTAACATGGCGCATTGCATTATTTCTTCATCGCACAGTACCTGAGTATAACGTGAGCAGTACACTATTTCTTCATAGCACCGTACAGGATTGTAGCGTGACAAATTGCTTTGTTTCTTCCTGGTACAGGGCACGCTGGTAGTGATACGCATTGCATTATTCCTTCTATTGTAAAGTACATGACTGTGGTGCTACGTATGGCATTGTTTCTCTGTTGCACAGTACAAGAGAATATTGTTACTCATTGCAGTATTTCTTTTCTTTTGCAACGTGTGTGATTCTAGCAACAAGACTTGCCTAACCTTTTGGAAACAGTTAGAAGTGAGTTTAACTGTTGGTTAGAAGAGGTGGTTGGGATTAGAACCTACCAACCCACCGGAAGGAATTCTACCTATTCTTATATGTTGGTTTTGCATCGTGCGGTCATATCGTATAACTTCTTATATAAAGAATAAACTCATTTTATAAAAACTAGTGTGGAGTCTATTTGTGGTGACATCATTGGGTTGCTGTGAGTGTGGTTGTACATATTTTACACTTGTGCCTTAGAGATAAGCCTGGCTGCTCATGACAAGCTACTAAGGGGTGAGCAGGGCTATCTCAGACGGTGTCCTTACTTAGCCTAACGTTGAAACGAGGGATCAGGCACTCCCGCTTCCAGCATTTGGTAGCAGTGGTGAGGGAAAAGGACCCCCACTTCCAGCACTTGGGGGCAGAGTGGTGGGACTCGATCCTAATATAAATTAAACACGTATGTGAAAAATCACTCACAGTAATTGGTGTTTATCATAAATTGATTGCAGACCACAAAGCAACAACATATTGTTTTTGATTTGGTGGTTCTATTGTTGAGACATCATGTCTCGGGGGAGTAGCCAGATAGCCGGTGAGGCTGAGGCTGCAGAATTAGAGTTTGACATTGAGGCACTGTTTACCTACCTGGTTGATCAGTTGAGGAATTTCTGCAGAGCTTTGGGATTTCCCATGAAGAGTAGTGCCAAGGAGGAGAAGCTGCAGGTGGCCTTGAGGGCCTGGTGGGAAGGCAAAGAGGCTAAGGAGATAGGTGATGGTGAGGTGGATGAGGATGACCCAGGTAATGGATCTGGTCCACAGGATTTGCCAGTGGAGGGGCCAGCCACAGGGGCTGGAATTAGCCATTCAGGGAGGAGTTTTTCACCAGAGGATTTGGAGGACAACCAAAGGGTCAGACTGCATGAGTTGGTGGTGTTAAAACCTAAAACTCAAGCAGGGGAGAGCAGGAATGCTCTTGTATTGGAAGAGAAACTGATTCTCTTCGCTCATGGGTTAAGCATGAGGGAACTGGACATAAAGGGTAGACATGCAGAGTCCAGTGTGATTGGTGGCAGTGCACAGCCAGTGCCAAGTGTGAATGAGTACAAGGGTGCACTGGAATATTGGGTAGTGGTTAGCATGGTGAATGATTTGGAGGGGTTATCCAATCTGGCCCCAGGGGAGCTTAGGCTCAGAAATTATTATCCTGGATTGCACCACCTGGGTTAAGGTAAGGGCTCTTTGATTCCTGGGAGCCTGCACAAGAACCGGATCCCTGGTCATGGGTCCAGGGGCCTGAAGGGGCCTGAGAGAGGGAAGAAGGGCCAAGTGGCGCAAGGAGATTCCAGAGTAGGGAGGAGGGGTTGCTGGCTAGCCCCTTGTCTCCAAAGCGGGGGTGGCAGAGTGAGCAGCACCCCCAGGGATCAGCAACTCCACCCAGGAAACGGGGGGGCCATACGAGAGCCCCCGGATGGAGGCGTTTTGCCAAGTTGCCAGCAGCGTGGGGAAGAACACCTTGCGTCCGGTGGGTGTGGGGAGTCTGAAGTCAGAGCTCCTGCCGTCCTGAAGTTTGTGGGGGCCATTCCTAAGTGGCAGGCCCAGAAAAATAAATGGAAGGTTAAGAGAGTATTTTGTTCCCCAGTGGGGACACCAGTGGGAGAGTGTCCAGCCAGTGGGGCTGGGTCCCCTAGGAGTGACCAAGGTAGACCCACTCTTAACCTAGAGGACAGGATAATTGGAGGTATTATCCTGACCAATGGGTCTCCCCAGGGAACCACTCCAAAGGGGGTTGGCTTGGGTCAAGCACCCCTAGAGGGGTCCCCGTAGCATGGAGGAATCCATGGAACAGCATTGTTGGCTCAGGGGGTAGTGATCAAGAAGTCTCCCTGGCGGTAGGAAGGCAAGGAACAGGAGGGTGTCCCTGTGGTAGAGGGCTTGTGTCCTGGTTCTATCGCCCGAAGCCGGGAAGTCCATCAAAGTAATGATTGGACTACCCTGGCTTTTGGCTGGGAGGGGGTTGTGTAGGACTTGGCCTTTTTGGCTAAAGTTTCCTAAACTTTTTGCTTTCCCCCTAGACTATTCTCCTGACATAGAGTTGCCAATTTAGATGCTTTGGGTACTTTGCCACTGCTGATCAGAGACAAAGTACAAGTGTTCCCTATGTAAAGTGTAATGGTAATTGTTTGTCTATAATTGGCATGTTTGCCAAAATAGTAAAGTCCCTAGTGATGTGCACTGTGTTTGCCAGGGCTAGTAATGCAAAGGAGCGCGGAGAAGGGAACTCAGGCCTGCAGTGTGGGGCCTGCGCACAGTGTGCTAAGTTAGCATGTAGTCCTGACAAGTGCAACCACTTGTCAGGCCTTACTTTCCCTTTTGCATACACATTGGGCACCCCTGTGGTAGGTCCCAGGTAATCCCTGGGCAGGGTGCAGTGTAGGCAAAAGGCAGGACATATACAAAGGTGTGTTATGTCCTGACAGTGAAAAACACGCCATTTTGTTTTTCACTGCTGAAAGGCCATCCTGCCCATAGGACAGAATGGGGAAGGCTGGGTGTTGTGTTTGTTAATCTAGTTTCCTGTAAGTTTATAATGGAGAGGTGAAGTTTAGTATGTATTAACTGACAGTGTCATAACACATCTTTCTGTGAAGGTGGTTTTGTCACTGTGTGTTCAGAAGCCACTCTTTTAGAAAGTGGATGAGTTTTGTGCTATAAGCATTTCTGTGTGTCTCTGCTGAAATGTGGATTGACTCTCTGGATCTGAAAGGTGATAAGAGCTGGGAGAGGTCTTGACCCAGGGGGGGGGGGGGGGTAAGATAGCACCAGTCTGCCCTGCTTCTGGAGAGTAGGGGTATGAGAACCCCAATAGGTGAAAAGGCCTGGGATGGTGCTATAAACCAATTGACCCATCTCCTGCTGAGTGATTAAGGATCCAGACCCCAAGTTTCAAAGGGAGAATGGTGACACTAGGAGGGAGTCACCCAGAACTGATTTAGGGAGGGGTCAGGGACCCTTGAGCACAAACAAACTTCAAAAACATTAAGGAGTATAACTATGAGAGCTGAAACCCCTAAACGTTGGAATGAAACAGAAATGGATTGAGACTGAAAAGGCTTGGACCCATTCTGTGGTCAAGAGGAACATCTGCTAAAGAAGAAGCAACTGAAGAGACTGCTGTAGAAAGACCAATCCTTGATTCGTGATCTGGGGCAGGTCTGCAGTTTGCTGTTCTAACCAAGGGAGAGGATGTTGGGACTGTGCTTGGAGGCGCTGGGTCCCCTTGCTTGAAGAAGACTGTGCTTTGTGCTGTGTCTTGTTACCCCAAGGACCTGAGGTGAGCTGGGTCCCTGTTTGGAAACACAGGAACATAAAAGTTTCCAGAGAAGTCGGCGTGCATTTGCAGCTTGAGAACCTCAGAAGTTGTGCCTTGTGATCGTGGGCATGCAGGAGTAAGCTGAGTCTCGGACACAAAGGGTGCGTGTCGTTGTGCAGCCAGGGCGTTGGTGAAGAGCGCCTGGTTGTGGTGTGCACCGAGTGAAGAAGTGATTCTCTAACTCGCAGGGTGCATGTCATGATGTAGCCAGGGCGTTGGTGAGGAGCGCCTGGTCATCGTATGCACTGGGAGTAGAGGTGAGATTCGGACGCACAGGGTGCGTGTCGAGGTGCAAGCAGAGGCGTTGGTGAAAAGCGCTCGGTCATCGTGAGCACCAGAGAAGAGGCGAGTCTTGGATGTGCAGAGTGCGTGTTTAGGTGCAACCTGAGGTGCTGGTGAGGAGTGCCTGGGTAGTGTGTGCATTGAATTCGAAGTAAGTCTCCACAGTGCTGAGGGCGGGTCTCGGTGTTCACTGAGACTGCCGGAAGGAAGGCCAGGTATTTGGGCCCTCGGAGTGAAACAGTGGCAGCCTGGACCGGCAACCCCGGAGGAGCTGAGCCGCCGGCCCGAGCTTGCCGTACCCATTGACAGAGTTCTGGATCAAGGCCCAAGTCGCTGAAGGAGGAGAGGAGAGTGGGGTCGCGCCCCCCCATGCCCCAGGTAATATGGATCACCACCTGGGTTGTGTTGCGGTCTCGGAGGGACACTCTCTCGGCCTCTCGCTTCTGTCAGCTGTGCGAGCCTGTTGCTTCGGCTTGGATCTAGGCCTGTGCTGGCCCAAGGAGGGGCAGTAATGGAGCAGGAGTGAGAAGCGGTACTTTTGTGTAATCATTGAGGGCACTGTTAACGGAGCACCTAAACTGTCGGATTACACTTTGCATTATGCTGCTAACAAACTATCAAACTTTTGTGTGACACCTCACCTCATTTGTGCCTGATGAACTACATTCTTGGTGCACTATGCACTGTGTTATTTTTCCCTTGCAGAGTGCATGATTGTAACCTGGGGCAATGCATTATTTCTTCATCGCACAGTACCTGAGTATAACGTGGCACAGTGCATTATTTCTTCATTGCACAGTACAGGATTGTAGTGTGACACATTGCTCTGTTTCTTCCTGGTACAGGGCATGCTGGTAGTGATACACATTGCATTATTCCTTCTATTGCAAAGTACATGACTTTGGCGCTACGTGTGGCATTGTTTCTCTGTTGCACAGTACAAAGCAATATCGTTACTCATTGCAGTATTTCTTTTCTTTTGCAACATGTGTGATTCTAGCAATACGATTTGCCTAACCTTTTGGAAACGGTTAGAAGTGAACGTAACTGTTGGTTAGAAGCGGTAGTTGGGTTTAGAAGCTACCAACCCACTGGAAGGAATACTACCCATTCTTATATGTTGGTTTTGTATTGTGTGGTCATATCGTATAACTTCTGATATAAAGATTATATTCATTTTATAAAAACTAGTGTGGAGTCTATTTGTGGTGACATCATTGGGTTGCTGTGAGTGTGGTTGCACATATTTTACACTTGTGCCTTGGAGATAAGCCTGGCTGCCCATGCCAAGCTACTAAGGGGGTGAGCAGGGCTATCTGAGACGGTGTCCTTACTTAGCCTAACGTTGAAACGAGGGGTCAGGGACTCTATCCACCAGCATTTGGTGGCGACGGTGAGGGACCCCACTTTCAATACCAAGCTTCAAAAGCATTGGTATACCTCAGTTAATGTGCTAGTTTTACAATGTGCAAGGACTTTAACTCACCATAACTAAGCATCAATATACCTTAGCACAACACAATGAATTATTCGTGGTGGGTTAAGATTTTGGTATACCGTTTCCTGTGTATTTGAATGTTATATAACCAGTATCTTACAGTAATTGCACTGCTTTTACACTGTGTTGCAGTTCCATTATTTTTTACTCATGTGGACTAGTTTGAAAGGGGTTAGCGGATTCTGAGTGTTTAGTCAGTCATGTTGCACATGTGCAATGTGCAAATTTGGCTGCTTGTGCGCAAATTGTGCTTGGGTGTGTTTTGTGGGTATGTAAAGCACAGGGATGTGAAGAAACCTCTACCTGGCGCCTCTCCCTTTCTGGTACGGAAATCATGAATTAGTGCAGAATTGCTCCAAGGGAAAACACAGTTGGACCAAATAGAAATGTTCCTTACCTGTATTGTATTGTAGACCCTATACTCTCATGAAATGTGTAAGTGGCGCATCATACAATTACATTTACTTCCAACTTAAGTAAGAATGTAATTCAGTGTACAAGTCCTTAAGACCTTTACATTCAAGTACAAATCCCATTAGCTGTGTGGGGGAAAGTGTGGGCGCCTGCTGACATCAGCAACTGTCTGTCTTAACCCATCAGGACACACAGGGTCATATACTATACCAGCACATTTGTGATGGTTATTTCTTTTCTCCCAGATCTGTGAGAAATGCAAAACAAGTATGGAATACTTACATTTATCTAAGCCACTGGTAACTGCAACTGGCCAAATTCCAGCCCATCACGTTTTTTCTCACTGTGCCACTGAGTAAGACATAAAGCAACCATAAGCAAATCAACATTTGCCCCAATACAATAGGAAAAGTTCAGTCCACAATGCCAAGACACCTTCCCTAAGTTCAGAATCACAAGCAACCCCAGACAGGTTTCTCCATGGAAAGGCTCTCTCCAAGTGTGTGTTAAAACAACATGCATCCCCGTAGTATCAAAACACACAAGATGATGGACGGAATGTTGCACAATGGCAAAACATTCACCCCCAGTCACAGATCTGGGCTTAATCCATCGTTATTTTGCTCACCAAACCATCACAGTTCAGACATGGCCATATGCAAATCAGTCTTGAGCCTGTGCTTCATGGGAACAGTCCAGCCCGAACTGCCAAGCCATGTCTTCCCTCTACCGGAATCAAGCATCCTAGGACCGGTTTTCAGCCAGGATAGTTTGACTCCAGTTGCTTAGTGAGCACGGGACCCACGTCTGGGCATACCCTTCCCACATAGGGTGAACAGCAAAACAGCCGTCTTCAGCCAGGATAGCTTGACTCCCCGTAGTATCAAAGCACGAGTCTCTAGCATTCCAGCTTGGTTTAGCATGGTATATGGTGCTAGGGACTGACCAGAATCGTATAACAAGGGGCATTGTTTATCGACCTAGTACAACATGTTCAGAATAAACTCAAAGAACTCAGCAGAGAAAGTGAAAAGCGGACGGTTCTCATTTGAAAGGCATAAACAGAGTCTTGCAAAAATAAAGTCATGTAGTAACGTGCGCAAAAGCAACATCATGGCAGCAAGGCTCATGCTAACTTAGCAATGTCGACAATGTCCCTAAAGACCATATAACAGTTTCAGCATTGTTGGGCCTCATAAATGATGTGTTGTTTCAATCGCATGGTTCTGTGAACTATGGGATCCACTTTTAAGCAGTATCTATCACACTTAGGGTGTTACATTGCTTTTAACACAACTGTGTGACAAACGATTAAGTGTATACATTCAGAAAAATAACATAAATGATGGGGTAAATGCATGAATTAATCTCAGCTCCTGGTAATTTGTCTGGGCCCCCTTGCACTCCATCTGTATTGTCCCCTCTGCAGACAGGAAACAACCACATGCAAATCATCCTGGACTGCTCCATTAAGAATTGTTTAGTCCAAAATGCCAAGGCCAATGCCCCATCCCTTCTGTCAAGGAATAGAAATGTTCAGACCAAAGTACAATGCTGCATTTCTGCTGATCAGAAGCACTGGGAGCCCCAGACCTGTTTCACCCTTGTTGTATCTCATCAGTGATGTGCAGCTTGAGTCCAATGGCACGATGAGCTCATGGCCAACTTGAAAGCTTATTTACTACACTTACAGTTTCACACTGACAGAAAAGATAATTACTGCCTCTGGTAATTAATCTGGCCCTCAGTTTAGTTTATTATTTTTTGCTCAGTATCTCACTTCAATGACTAAGCAACCATATACAAATCATCCATTGTACTGCTCCTTCTGGAACAGTCCAGCCAGAACTGCCGGGCCAAATTTCCTCTGAATGGGGATGCAAACAATTTTAGGCCCATGTCAGCCTTGCGGAGCCTCATCAGTGATGTCCATGCAGCTTGAATTTTAGGGGTTGGGCTGCGGGCTGTCATAGATCTCCTTGATCTTGCGATGGAAGAATATTAGTAGTACATGATTTTATCTATCCTACAATCTATCTGCAATGCTTTTATGATGCAGATACTACGCTTTCTCACGTATTATTTTCCATGACTCATTAAGGTGTGATTAGTGCACATTTATTTGTGTGTTATTCAAAATGTTGCATAATCGGTTTAGATATGAATCAAAGAGTCTAGCTGCTTATCAGCTGCATCAAGGGTATGCATGACTTTTCAACCTAAAGACAACCAAGGACACTAAGGGGCCCATTAGGATGTCGGGCGGATCGCCACCACCATGCGGGAGGTGGCGATCCGCCCGACATCCTTTGCCGCCCACCACCCATTTCCCCCCTGCCATATTAGTATGGCGGGGGGACGGCGGCGGACGGAAAGACCATCCGCCGCTTTTCCGCCCGGTCGCTTGCGGCCGAGGCGGAAAATGTTTAATATGGTGGCGGTGTCTATTAGACACCGCCAGCCATATTATGATGGGCTTTTGGGAATGCTTTTCCGCTGCGGCAATGCCGCCACGGAAAGGCATGCGGAGACTCCCTGCGGGGGCCTGTTGCGGGCCCCCTGGGACTCCAGGGGGAGGGGTGTACATGGGGGGTACCTGTGGTACCCCTGCATTTCAAAGTGCAACATGGCAGGCACCGCGCAGTGCCTGTCATGTTGTGCTTTGAAATGCACAATGTGCATTTTTACCACTGCGGCGGGCGGCGCTTTCAGCACGGCCCGCCGCAATGGTAAAAATACAGGATGCACCCGCCAGTGTGGCGGTGCATCCTAATGGCCAAGGCGGGACCGCCGCTCCGATGACGGGCGGCCCCGTTTTGCACAGGGATGGCAGGCGGGCAAAGTCCGTCCGCCATCCTAATGGACCCCTAAGTGAGAGATATGGCATCAGTGGGTCAACATTCATACAGGCATACATAGATATATAGGGAGATATGAGGTGTTGGAAATCTTACCTTTAGGTTTAAACACCTGGCAAAGCTCCATGACGAATGTGTGACTACAGTGGCTGCCAGTCTCCCTCACCTAATGAAGTTTAATTAACTAAAATTTTTGAATGCCTCAATGTGGGATACATATGGATGATTCCTCAAAATACGTCTGTACATCTATGTATTTCTGTACAAATCGCCAGCATATTTTGATTGTTGACCACCTACAAGGTTGGTAGTTAATTACAGCATTAGAAAAATGTCAAATAGGCATGACAGTATAAGCTATCAATTTTAAAAGGGTCTGACGAAAGCTACAAGAAGGAAGCAAAAAAATAAAGTAGCGGGAACATGTTCACCCACTGATGCCTGAGACATAACCTCTCACTTGGTGTCCTATTTTGTTTTTAACCTTGCCAGGTAGTGACCTTTCCTAAAATTAATGAGACTCCCTAGGTAATTTTAACCTTAGGATCCCTCGCATAGATATCAAAGAGCTCCCCCATCTTTACAAGGTAGAGCTAGTGTAGAGACAACAAGTCCGTACACGAGAACTCAATGATGAAGCATGCCTCTGATTGAGGATGAGAGTCCTTTAAAAACACACCAGATCGTTGTTTAGTTCAAGAAGAATGGGTTGCCTTTAGTTTGAATAATCATATACACCCTATACTGGTCGCCTCTCATATGTGTGGACTGACTTTCAGTGGGAAGTTGGTGAGAGCCTTGTTGGTTCCTCATTCTCCCTGTTGTTTTGATCTGAGTACAACAGAGGAGTCTGACAACATCTGCAACCTTATTGGCTATCAGAGCAAGAACATTTCTCTCACAGTAGTCATTTTCTCTATGTGAATGTTTGCAAACAGTTTGCAAACGCTCTTGTCAGAAAAAACATTCCAGAGCCATGTGGGCATGAGGAATACAAAATACTATTATAAATATTTTTTTTCAATTAGTATTTTCTTAGAGTAGAAAAGCGTATTTCAAAAGAGGACTGTGGACAGCTGAGGGAAAATTGACAAATAAAAAGAAGGTATTTAAAATATCTGCCTTCTTATTTAACTTAAGGTGATGGACATATGTTGTCTTTGTGAGTCAGCTAATGATTCACAAGTAAACAAATCAGAGTCTATGAGGATTAAAAATATCAAGGAATCTGCAAAACCATAATTCCTGTGACACATTATTCCTTCCCTACAATCCCTAGTCGGCCATACATGAGCCATTTTTCCACATTCTGATCTGCCCAGGAACAAGCGCATGGTTCCTAAAACTGGTGTGAAGATGGAATAATTGACAGGCCAAAGCCTCCATTCCATATTCTCCGTTTAAGTCTCTGGCCTGAACCTGTGGCCAGGAGTAAAAAACTCAGAGGTGCTAAGCTTTCTGAGACATACTTCCCATTACTGATGAGGGATCAGGAAACATAAAGCACCATGCCCACAGTCACTGCATCAACAAATGGTCCTATGCTCCCTGACCTGGTCCAAAGGTTGGAGAACATCATTTTTATCACTTGTCCCAACCTGTGATCTCTAGGGCACCTGATGAATCCATGGAGTATGTGTCAGTTGCCCTTCAAGCATATGAAGGTGATATGGATGGTGAAGCTCACAGCTGTCCTAACCATTGACAAAAATACATTTGTTCTTCCAGTAATTTTTCTACCTTTTGAAACTCACCCTCAACCAAATTAATTTCCTGAATTTTTGCTATTTTGACATTTGACTTCTGTAGCTGGAGATCATCTAACTTTACTCCTTTTGATCCCAATGATAATAGTCCAAGTCAGCGCAGTGGTCCCAACCATCACTTACGTAATGTTAACTTAGCATGCATACAGTGTCTCAGTTCTTATTTCAATACAACGGTTATTTTTCAGGATGTCTCTGTAGAAAATCAGTGTGCAAATCTGAAAACTGAGCTTCCTGGATCCTTAACCACCACACCCAACCAGGGCGTTTAGTTCACGGTTACCCACCCTCCCAATATTCACAAACATTGGAGGGGTAATAAAAATGTACACAAAGCAGCACAACAACTAGTTGGATGGCTCATGGGCCCATGCCTATACAGATGTATCTACGTCTATAATACAGACTGAGGAGAAATCACACTAAAAGAGACCTTCTACCTCATACCCCCTGACTAGAACCATGGGGATTACAAATTCATTCTAGTTGGAGAGCGGGATAACAAAAACACACTCCATACCCTTTGGTATTTGGTTAGGATGGCATACTTGGTCCCACATAACCAGAGCCTTCCTCAATGTTAAGAGATGAATTTAATATCCTCCCCACCCTTGCCTAAGGGTTGCGGGGGTATGCCTACCATACACTTTGCCCAAGGGTGAGAGCGGGGTAGTGGGGTTAAAAAATAAAGCACCCAGCAGTGCACAGATGTCCCGGTGATGTTTCTGACCTCCGTTCAAGTGGACCTCCTGCCTTACCGACAGAGAAGGCAATAGTTGCTCTCCCCGTTGTATTGTAGGGAATTTCCTTACATATATTATCAAAACAAATAGGCACCCACATGCATGTGGTCAAAATATTTAACAACATAAATGAGTGTAATTTGTGACATTGTACATTATGTGATGTGTATTGTAAGTAGGAAACATGTTTGATGTTTGAAAGAGCATATAGCAGGTGTGGTAGTACTTCACTACTGTTAGTAGGCCTTAGTGCACTCTCAAAGTCGAAACGCTAGCAGCTAGAAAGTGAAATTGGGGTAACAAAGTATGGGGATACCTGCAAAAAGCCAATTTCCCTACAGGTTGTGTAGTGTGATTGAGTGATTCAGGTGACGCCATAAACAACAAGGCTGTAGGCTGAGTGGTTTGTAAATGTCACTAGAACCCCAATATGGCAATATAGGATTACAATATATGTTGTACATTATGTTTTTTGTAATATATATTTAATATCAGGTAGTAAGCTGGAAAAAAAGGAAAAAAACACAGTTATATAGTTGAGGA